>NC_136059.1:69874778-69882278 GCF_964261635.1 Lissotriton helveticus | reverse complement strand
CAGTCTGACTCCCAGAGGGGAAGCCTTGAACGGGGCGCCCGGGCCGTCTTGCCGCGCGGGCGGCAGGACGGACGGCGTCGCCTTCCTCCCGCCTCTCCTGCTCCGGCAGGTGGGTGAACGTTTTGGAAAAGTTGCCTGTGACTCTTGGCGGTGGATCACTCGGCTCGCGCGTCGATGAAGAACGCAGCTAGCTGCGAGAATTAGTGTGAATTGCAGGACACATTGATCATCGACACTTCGAACGCACCTTGCGGCCCCGGGTTCCTCCCGGGGCTACGCCTGTCTGAGGGTCGCTCGATCGTCAATCGCCCCGGGGCTTCCCCGGGACGCGGCTGGGGCTGTCGCAGGGTTAGCTCCGCTTCCCCTTCGTCCCCCCACAAGTTCAGACCCCCCTGATCGCTCGTGGCAGGGTCCCTCGCCGGGTCCAGCCGCGGAGGTACGCCGCCGGCGCGTCTGGCCCCCGAGAAAGGGGCCAGGCGACCGGTCCGCCCCGGGACCCGTCCCGGGGCGCCTGGCTGCGTGCCGCGCGAGGCTGTCTGTGGTGTCCCACCGGCTGCGCGCGCGCCTTGGGCGCCCACCTCCGCGGCTGGCTTCCCGGGGAGGGCGAAACCCGATCCGATCCGTGGGAAAGAGGGCGCGCGGTCTGCTGGGGTTTACGCCGGGCCCCCTGCTCCGGCAGGGTCCCGGCCTCCGCCCCGGCAAACGCCCCTTTGACGCTCCGGCGTCATGCTTCCGACTACGACCTCAGATCAGACGTGGCGACCCGCTGAATTTAAGCATATTACTAAGCGGAGGAAAAGAAACTAACCAGGATTCCCCCAGTAACGGCGAGTGAAGAGGGAAGAGCCCAGCGCCGAATCCCCGCCCGGCGGCGGGCGCGGGAAATGTGGCGTACAGAAGACCGACTCCCCGGCGTCGCTCAGGGGGCCCAAGTCCTTCTGATCGAGGCTCACCCTGCGGACGGTGTTAGGCCGGTAGCGGCCCCCGGCGCGCCGGGATCGGGTCTTCTCGGAGTCGGGTTGCTTGGGAATGCAGCCCAAAGCGGGTGGTAAACTCCATCTAAGGCTAAATACGGGCGCGAGACCGATAGCCAACAAGTACCGTAAGGGAAAGTTGAAAAGAACTTTGAAGAGAGAGTTCAAGAGGGCGTGAAACCGTCGAGAGGTAAACGGGGGGGTCCGTGCAGTCCGCCCGGAGGATTCAACACGGCGGGAAGGTCGGTGGCCCGGGAGTTCCGGATCCCCTCCGCGGGACCGGGGTCCGGGCCCTACCCGGCCCCCGCAGGGCGCATTTCCTCCGCGGCGGTGCGCCGCGACCGGCTCCGGGTCGGCTGGGAAGGCTTCGGGGTGGCAGGTGGCCCTCCGCTCCGGCGGAGGGTGTTACAGCCCCCCTGGCAGCAGCTTTGCCGTGTCCGCGGGGCCGAGGGAGATTCGACCGCCTCCGCGCCCTCCCCCGGGCACCCGTCCCCGGCCGCCCCTCGGGGCGCGCCGGTGCGGATGACTTTGGGGGACGGGGCCCCCTGCTCCCGGCGCAACTCTGCTGGGTTCGATTCCGATCCGTGTCAGAAGGTCCGTAGGAATCTGTCGGGCTTGGGAGTCCGTACAACAGGGGTGCCCAAACCTGTCCTGGCGGGCCGTATCCATGCCAGATTTTTGGGATATCCCCATCTGGTGATCACGGTTCGATCCCCGGCGCCGGCGGCAGATCAGAGTGCCCAGGACGGGGTCCATGTGACCCGGGCTGTCCTATCCCCTGGGTGTACGTGGTTGTCCGACATGTCGGTCGGATGTGCTTTTACGTACCGGATCGGAATCGGCCCCCATAAAATCGTACGTAAAGTATATAGCAAATCAACCTGAAATCTGCTGGGTCAGAAAGGGCTCGATTCCGATCCGTGTCGGAAGGTTAGGAGTCCGTACGAATTTGTCGGGACGGCATGGCAGAGTGCCCGGGATGGGCTCCATGGCTCTTGGGCAGTCGTCCCCCGGGCGTCCGGGGCTCCATCCAGGCCGACGGCATGGCAGAGTGCCTGGGACGGGCTCCATGCGTCCCGGGCCTTCGTCCCCCGGGCGTCCGGGGCTCCATCCAGGCTGACAGCATGGCAGAGTGCCCGGGTCGGGCTCCATGGTTTTCAGGGTGGTCCTCCCCTGGGTGTCGGGGCGCTCCAGGCCGAAGGCATGGAAAAGTGCCCAGGACGGGCTCCATGCGTCCCGGGCATTCGTCCCCCGGGCGTCCGGGGCTCCATCCAGGCTGACGGTATGGCAGAGTGCCCGGGTCGGGCTCCATGGCTTTCACGGTGGTCCTCCCCTGGGTGTCTGGGGGCTCCAGGCCGAAGGCATGGAAAAGTGCCCAGGACGGGCTCCATGCGTCCCGGGCACGGGCACGGGGACGGGGACAGGGTCGGGAGAGTCCAGGCGGCTTCACTTCCGTGTCCAGCCATCTGATCGCCCAGATTCCCTCGGCCATCTGGTCGCCCGGATCCCCCCCGGGCATCTGGTCGCCCGCAACGCTTTCCTATGGGGCGACCAGATGGCCGAACTTCCCTGGAAGTCCCGATGAGGTGCCATTCGCTGCCCGGATCCCAGCGAGGGCTCCAGGAGGTCGGGTACATTCGCGCCTTGGGTCCCCTCTGTCACCTCGCGTGCACAGATTACAAGAAAAGGGGGTAATTTTCCTCCGGATTACTAGGGAGAAGGGTACGCCCAGACACCCCTCCGAGGCTGGTGGTTCTCTGCCATGGGGACCAGATGGGCTATGCCTGGGCAACACCTCCCTAGGCCACCCGGGGCTTCCTTCCTCCAGGCCAACTGCATGTCAAATTGCCCAGGACGGGCTCCATGGCTCCTGGGTAGTCGTCCCCCGGGCGTCCGGGGCTCCATCCAGGCTGACGGCATAGAAAAGTGCCCAGGACGGGCTCCATGCGTCCCGGGCATTCGTCCCCTGGGCGTCCGGGGCTCCATCTAGGCTGACGGTATGGCAGAGTGCCCGGGTCGGGCTCCATGGTTTTCACGGTCGTCCTCCCCTGGGTGTCTGGGGGCTCCAGGCCGAAGGCACGGAAAAGTGCCCGGGTCGGGCTCCATGGGTCCCGTGCAGCCCTCCCCCGGGCGTCCGGGGCTCCCACCGCCAGGCCGACGGCATGTCAAAGTGCCCAGGACGGGCTCCATGAGTCCGGGACAGTCCTCCCCCGGGCGTCCGGGACACCCATCTCCAGGAGGCCAACGGCATTGGCAAAGTACCCAGGACGGGCTCCATGGGTCCCGGGCAGACCTCCCTCGGGCGTCCGGGGCACCCATCTCCATGAGGCCAACGGCATTGGCAAAGTACCCAGGACGGGCTCCATGGGTCCCAGGTAGACCTCCCCCGGGCGTCCGGGGCACCCATCTCCACGAGGCCAACGGCATTGGCAAAGTACCCGGGAAGGGCTCCATGGGTCCCGGGTAGACCTCCCCCGGGCGTCCGGGGCACCCATCTCCATGAGGCCAACGGCATTGGCAAAGTACCCAGGACGGGCTCCATGGGTCCCGGGCAGCTTCCCCCGGGCGTCCGGGGCACCCACCTCCAGGCCGACGGCATGTCAAAGTACCCAGGACGGGCTCCACGGGTCCCGGGCATTCCTCCCCCAGGTCGTCCGGGCCCTAGAGTTCTGGTGGTCCAACCTGCGCCTGAGGCCCAGCCGGGGTCCAAGAGCCCTGCCTTGCGTGGGCAGGCAGTCAGGAACCCTACCGCGAAGGCTTGGGATGGATGGGGAGCTGGGAGTCCTTTCGATCCCGGCCCTCTGGTCGCCCGCGATGCTTTCCAATGGGGCGACCAGATGGCCGGGCTTCCCTGGAAGTCCCGATGAGGTGCCATTCGGCTCCTGGATCCCAGCTAGGGCTCCATGAGGTCGGGTTCTTTTACGCCTTGGGTCCCCTCTGTCACCTCGCGTGCACGGATTGCAAGAAAGGGGGGTAATTTCCCTCCGGATTACTAGGGGCAGGGTACGCCCGGACACCTCTCCAGGGCTGGTGGTTCTCTGCCCGGGGGGACCAGATGAGATATGCCTGGGCAACACCTCCCCCGGGCGTCTGGGGGCTCCATTCTCCGGGCCAACGGCATGGCTCAATGCCCAGGACGGGCTCCACGTGTCCCGGACAGACCTCCCCTGGGCCTCCGGGGCACCCATCTCCAGGAGGCCAACGGGATGGCAAAGTACCCGGGAAGGGCTCCACGGGTCCCGGGCAGCCTTCCCCCCGGGCGTCCGGGGCTCCCACCTCCAGGCCGACGGCATGTCACAGTGCCCAGGACGGGCTCCATGGGCCCCGGACAGCCCTCCCCCCGGGCGTTCGGGGCACACATCTCCAGGAGGCCAACAGCGTTGCAAAGTACCCGGAAAGGACTCCACGGGTACCGGGCAGTCCTCCCCCGGGCGTCCGGGGCACCCATCTCCATGAGGCCAACGGCATTGGCAAAGTACCCGGGAGGGGCTCCACGGGTCCCGGGCAGGCCTCCCCCGGGCGTCCAGGGCACCCACCTCCAGGCCGACGGCATGTAAAAGTGCCCAGGACGGGCTCCATGGGTCCCGGGCAGCCCACCCCCGGGCATCTGGGGCACCCATCTCCAGGAGGCCAACGGAGTTGCAAAGTACCCGGGAAGGGCTCCACGGGTACCGGGCAGTCCTCCCCCGGGCGTCCGGGGGCTCCCTTCTCCAGGCCGACGGCATGGTTCAATGCCCAGGACGGGACGTCAAGTGGCCAGGACGGGCTCCATGCGTCCCGGGCATTCGTCCCGGGACGGGGACGGGGACGGGGTGGGGAAGAGTCCAGGCGGCTTCACCTTCATGCCCGGCCATCTGGTCGCCCGGATTCCCTCGGCCATCTGGTCGCCCGGATCCCCTCGGGCATCTGGTCGCCCGCAACGCTTTCCTATGGGGGGGACCAGATGGCCGAACTTCCCTGGAAGTCTTAATGAGGTGCCATTCACCTCCCGGATCCCAGCGAGTGCTCCATGAGGTCGGGTTCTTTCACGCCTTGGGTCCCCTCTGTCACCTCGCGTGCACAGATTGCAAGAAAGGGGGGTAATTTGCCTCCGGATTACTATGGGGCAGGGTATGCCCGGACACCCCTCCAGGGTTGGTGGTTCTCTGCCATGGGGACCAGATGGGATATGCCTGGGCAACACCTCCCTAGGCCACCCGGAGCTTCCTTCCTCCAGGCCAACTGCATGTCAAATTGCCCAGGACGGGCTCCATGGCTCTTGGGCAGTCGTCCCCCGGGCGTCCGGTGCTCCATCCAGGCCGACGGCATGGCAGAGTGCCCGGGACAGGCTCCATGCGTCCCGGGCCTTCGTCCCCCCGGGCGTCCGGGGCTCCATCCAGGCTGACGGCATGGCAGAGTGCCCGGGACGGGCTCCACGGGCCCCGGGCGTCCGGGGCTCCCTTCCCCGGGCCAGCGGCATGTCAGAGTGCCCAGGACGGGCTCCACGGGCCCCGGTCATCCGGGGCACCCTTCCCCGGGCCAGCGGCATGTCAGAGTGCCCAGGACCAGTTCCACGGGTCCCGGGCAGTCCTCCCCCGGGCGTCCGGGGCTCCCTTCCCCGGGCCAAAGCATTTCAGAGTGCCCAGGACGGGCTCCACGGGTTCCGGGCCTCCAGGTCTCCCTTCCCCGGGCCAACGGCTTGTCAGAGTGCCCAGGACGGGCTCCACGGACCCCGGGCGTCCGGGGCACCCTTCCCCGGGCCAGCGGCATGTCAGAGTGCCCAGGACGAGTTCCACGGGTCCCGGGCAGTCCTCCCCCCGGGTGTCCGGGGCTCCCTTCCCCGGGCCAAAGCATTTCAGAGTGCCCAGGACGGGCTCCACGGGTCCCGGACGTCCGGGGCTCCCTTCCCCGGGCCAACGGCATACAGGAGTGCCCAGGACGGGATCCACGGGTCCCGGACGTCCGGGGCTCCCTTCCCCGGGCCAACGGCATACAGGAGTGCCCAGGACGGGCTCCACAGGTCCCGGTCGTCTGGGGCTCCCTTCCCCGGGCCAACGGCTTGTCAGAGTGCCAAGGACGGGCTCCACGGGTCCCGGTCGTCTGGGGTCCCTCCCCCGGGCCAACAGCAGGTCAGAGTGCCCAGGACGGGCTCCACGGGTCCCGGGCAGCCCGCCCCCCGGGCGTTCGGGGCACCCATCTCCAGGAGGCCAACGGCGTTGCAAAGTACCCGGGAAGGGCTCCACGGGTACCGGGCAGTCCTCCCCCGGGCGTCCGGGGCTCCCTTCTCCAGGCCAACGGCATGGTTCAATGCCCAGGACGGGCTCCATGTGTCCCGGACAGACCTCCCCCGGGCGTCCGGGGCACCCATCTCCAGGCCAACGGCATGGCTCAATGCCCAGGACGGGCTCCATGGGTCCGGGGAGGCGTCCCATGCGCCTCCGGGCTTGGGAGCCCCGGCTGGGTCCAGGGGCCCGGGCGGGCCCCGGGTCGGGTGCTCCGGCCCTGGTCCCTGTCTCCCAGCCTACCGCACTGCCAAGGGCCTAGGAATGGGTTCCGTTGTTCCCGGGGAGCCTCCCCTTGCTTGGCTGGGTTCAGGAGCAGTGGCTAGGGGCCCTGAGGGCCCGGGGAGGGCGGCCTCCCCACCCCGGGCTCTGTCCTTGGTCCTGCTGCGTGGCAGGGTGCCCGGGACGGGGTCCGGAGGGACCGGGGAGGCGTCCCATGCACCTCCGGGCTTGGGAGCCCCGGCTGCGTCCAGGGGCCCGGGCGGGCCCCGGGTCGGGTGCTCCGGCCCTGGTCCCTGTCTCCCAGCCTACCGCACTGCCAAGGGCCTAGGAATGGGTTCCGTTGTTCCTGGGGAGCCTCCCCTTGCTTGGCTGGGTTCAGGAGCAGTGGCTAGGGCCCCTGAGGGCCCGGGGAGGGCGGCCTCCCCACCCCGGGCTCTGTCCTTGGTCCTGCTGCGTGGCAGGGTGCCCGGGACGGGGTCCGGAGGGACCGGGGAGGCGTCCCATGCACCTCCGGGCTTGGGAGCCCCGGCTGCGTCCAGGGGCCCGGCCGGGCCCCGGGTCGGGTGCTCCGGCCCTGGTCCCTGTCTCCCAGCCTACCGCACTGCCAAGGGCCTAGGAATGGGTTCCGTTGTTCCCGGGGAGCCTCCCCTTGCTTGGCTGGGTTCAGGAGCAGTGGCTAGGGCCCCTGAGGGCCCGGGGAGGGCGGCCTCCCCACCCCGGGCTCTGTCCTTGGTCCTGCTGCGTGGCAGGGTGCCCGGGACGGGGTCCGGAGGGACCGGGGAGGCGTCCCATGCACCTCCAGGCTTGGGAGCCCCGGCTGGGTCCAGGGGCCCGGGCGGGCCCCGGGTCGGGTGCTCCGGCCCTGGTCCCTGTCTCCCAGCCTACCGCACTGCCAAGGGCCTAGGAATGGGTTCCGTTGTTCCCGGGGAGCCTCCCCTTGCTTGGCTGGGTTCAGGAGCAGTGGCTAGGGCCCCTGAGGGCCCGGGGAGGGCGGCCTCCCCACCCCGGGCTCTGTCCTTGGTCCTGCTGCGTGGCATGGTGCC